>NC_092707.1:183566743-183594785 GCF_047496885.1 Scyliorhinus torazame
CGACCCCCCCCACCCCCACCCCCACCCCCCACTGCCGACTAGCCATCTCCTATTTTAGGCCAGTCCCGTGACCGCATCTCCTGCACCCTCCAGTCCCCCAGACGGGGAACCCCCGCCCCGACCACCTCTTCCATTTTCAGTTCCCCCCTCGGCCATTGCAGCAGCAACCCTATTGTCCCCCCCTCTCCCTCCTTCCCCCCCCTCCCCCCCTCCCCCCTCCCGCGTGTGGAAATCCCTCCTCATCCTTGCGCTCCTCCAGATCTGCTATTGTATATCTCAGAACTGAGAAAATTTGTGGGGGGTATAATGGAGCTCCAGAGATTCGGGACGTTCTCGGGTATAAATTGAATTTAGGCAAGAGCGAGTATCTTATGGTCTCCCCGCCGGGAGCAGGGGCGGGGGTGGGGCTCCCATTTTGTTTGGCGGCAGCCCAACTATTCGGGGATGCCCAGGATTGAGGAGGGCTCCGAAAATATAATTTCACTAGTTTGATGGGGAGGATGAAGGCCGATCTGTCAAGGTGAGACAAGCATGGTGAGAGGGGGAAACTAAGAAAATGAAGGATTTGTTCCGGGGTGGGGGGGGATTCGAGTGCCTGGAGCAGCTGGGAGAGACGTTGGGGTTTGTGCAGGGTAAGGGTTTAGGTACATGCAGGTTCGGGACTTTGCAAGAAAGGTTTTCCCGATAGCGCCAGCCCTTTCATTGCTGGAGGCAATGCATCAGCGGGAGAGGGGGGTTTTAGCGATCGACGGGAAGATTCTGGAGGATTAGGGTGTCCATGGATGGATTAGGGCAAAGTGGGAGGAAGAGCTGGTGGGGGGTGGGGGGGGGGGGGGGGGGGGGGGGGGCGGTTGGAAGAGGAACTGTGGTGTGAGGTGCTGCAGAGGGTAAATGCCTCACCCTTGTGTGCGAGGTTGGGACTGATACAGCTGAAGGTACTACATATGGCGAACCTCACAAAATCAAGGCTGAGCCAGCTGTTCAAGGGGGTGGAGGATGTCTGTGAGCGATGTGGGAGGGGCCCACAAACCACATTCATCTGTTTTGGTCCTGCCTGAAACTGGAAAGTTCTTTTGAAAATGTATTTTAAATTTAGAGTACCCAATTGATTTTTTCCAATTAAGGGGCAATTTATCGTGGCCAATCCACCTAACGCTGCACATCTTTTGGGTTGTGGGGGCGAAACCCACGCAAACACGGGGAAAATGTGCAAACTCCACACGGACAGTGACCCAGAGCCAGGATCGAGCCTGGGTCTTTGGTGCCGTGAGACAGTAGTGCTAACCACTGCACCACCGTATTGCCCATGTGTGACAGCAGTGCTAACCACTGCACCACCGTATTGCCCATAGCTGGAAACCTTACAATACCAGATTAAAGTCCAACAGGTTTATTTCAAATTGCTAGCTATCGGAGAGCAGTTTCTTCCTCAGGTGAATCCTCAGGAAGGAGCTGCACCCTGAAAGCAAATGATTCGAAACAAACATATAGGGCTTTACCTGATGTCGTAAGGCTTCTCACTGTGCCCACTCCAGTCCATCAGCGGCATCTCCACATCATAGTTGGAAAGGTTTTGGAGGGTGGTGTTCAGCACAATCTCCTAGAAGCCATATTCGGGGTGTCAGTGCAGCAGGTCTTGTTCGGGTGGAGGTCAGCTTATCCACCCTGTGCCTCGGCGTGGCAGGTTTTTTTGACCCTGGAGAAGGTAAAGTTGGAGCTGAGGGGGACGAAAGAGGGGTTCGACAATTGCTGCGGTTTGTTCATCATGCACTTTCGGGAGTTAGTTGTGATTGTTGAGGGGGGGGGGGGGGGGGGGTGGGCGGGGAGGAGATTGGGTGGTGGGTTTCTTGGGTGGGATTGTTTTTATATTGTTGGGGTTGTTGTTCTTATTTTTCTTTTGAGTGATGAAAAGGGTGAAAACTTGTTGAATAAAAATATTTAATAAAAAAAGATTCTGCCTTTGCCTGAAGTGGGTGAGGGTAAGATTTCAGATATCTACAGTCGGATCCTGTCTGTGAAGCAAGCTCCGTTGGAGGTGAGGAGGAAGTGGGAGGGCTAGCTGGGTCCGGTTTCTGCAAAACGTTAACAATGAGATCAGCGTAATGAGTCAGTACGCCATTGGTATTAGTGCACATACATAAATTTCCTTTTCTATATTTAACAAAACTCATTGTATAAATAATGAATTGGTGTTGAACAGTGCAGAAGCTAATCTTAGTGTAAAGATCTTGAGCTGGTATATTACATCTTCCCAGTTGAACAGATATCAATTTTCCCCATAAGAAATAGAAAATTCTAAGAGCTGATGGGTTCTTTAAAAAAAGGGTTTGTGGTCTCAGAACTTTGGTGAAGCACGAATTATCATACAAGCTTCCAGTTTGCGCAATAAACATTCCTGAGAATTTGAAGTAAAAGAAACACAAAATGCTTTACAGAAAGCCAGTCACTTATTTCTATCTAATCTGATTCTATTTTATTTCTAATCAGTAAGGGAGTCTAGCTTATGGGGATAAGGCGGAATAGGGGACTTAAGGATTATATCAGATCAGTCACAATATCATTGAATGGCATAGCAGGCTCAATGGGCCGAATGGCCGACTTCTGCTCCTACTATGTCATATGTTCATTTAAAATTTGCCTCTAAAAATTCAATCTCAACACCTGCCCAAAATGTTTCCCCACGACCTGTCAGGCAGGGTGTTCCATTAACTATTTGGTATAGGCAGTTATGTGTCTGGCGCCCAAGCCTGAAACTGGCATAGGCTCCTTGCTTGCATGTGCAAAGATCCTCATGCCTTAGCTGCTGATGGAACTGCATTCAAGAAAGCATGGAGGCACAGAGGAGATAATGATAATCCAATATAAAACATTGGCTTCAGTCAATCTTAACCATAACTGAAGTATTATATTCCAATGGACACACAAAAAAAGAGTAAAATAGAAGGATATGGCAGTTTGATGTGTGGCTAGAGACATGGCACAGGAGGAAAGGCTTTTGATTCCTGGAATATTGGCACCATTTCTGTTGCAGGAGATATCTGTTCAAGATGAATAGGTTGCACCTCAACAGAACTAGGCCCAATAGTCTTGCAAGCAGTCACATGCACCTCACTCACCTTCTCAAGGGTAATTAGGCTAACCACGTTCATATGCTTTGGTCCTGTCCAAAGCTAGAGGATTACTGGAAGGAGGTTTTTAGGGTCATTTCCAAGGTGGTGCACGTGAAACTGGACCCGGGTCCCCGGGAGGCCATATTCAGGGTGTCGGACCAGCCAGAGTTGGAAACGGGGGTGGAGGCAGATATCGTAACCTTCACCTTGTTGATCGCCCGAAGGCAGATCTTGTTGGGATGGAGAGCAGCCTCTCCACCCTGTGCCCTGGCGTGGCGGGGGGACCTGTTGGAATTCTTGACTCTTGAGAAGGTTAAGTTTGAACTGCGTGGAAGGATGGAGGGGTTCCACAATTCATGGGCATTATTCATTATGCACTTTCAAGAACTGGATAACATCGAACATTAGTTGGGGCGGGGTGGGTGGAGGGTTGGGGGGAGGGGGGCTGTGTGTGTTAATGGCGACTATGGATGATCCCTAATTCCTTTGTGTCATTTGTTTGTGTGAACATGCGGGCTAATGTTTGGGGTTTGGTGGGAGGATGGGATCGTTGTTATTGTTATGGGGATTGACATATTTGTTGCTGATTATTGTTTATTGTTGGTGGGTGTAAATTTGGGAGAAAATGTGAAAAAGGAGAATAAAAATATTTTTTTTACAAGAAAAACATCTGCTCCAAGAAGGTACGTGGGTGGGTGGGTTGGGGGGGGGGGGGGAGGAGAAAGAGGTTGGGATACATTTTAGGGAAACTGTCTAGGCTTCAGTGAAGGTGCAGCTCAACTAAAATGGTACCAATTGAGACCTGTTAATTTGGGCAGCGAAATTGGGATTACTTTCATAATTGCATCTAACAACAGTAAAACAAATTTTACAAACATAACTCATCTGAGAGATGTCCAGCAACAGGTAGAAATCTACCTAGGCCAGTATTCAGAAGGCCACAATAAGATGGATCTCTCCCAGTATAACAGGTTTAGAAGGCAGTTTATAGCTCATGAGAAAGTTTATTGTTGCATACATAAGTTAATGCTTAGTGTCAATGAAATTGATTGGGGCAAACAGCCAAATGCAGAAAGCATAATCAGAGTAACAAAGGCATAATGAAGGTCACTTATCATCTAGCAGACAGGCAGCACGGTGGCGCAGTGGTTAGCACTCTGCCTCGCAGCACCGAGGTCCCAGGTTCAATCCCAGCTCTGGGTCATTGTCCGCGTGGAGTTTGCATATTCTCCCTATGTTTGCGTGGATTTCGCCCCCACAACCCAAAGATGTGCAGGGTAGGTGGAGTGGCCACGCTAAATTACCCCTTAATTGGAAAAAATGAATTGTACTCTAAATTTGTATTTTTAAAAACCCATCTAGCAGACAGGCCAGTTTCTAGTCACCAATCCTGAAGGCCAGATTTTAGTGATATTGTCACTGGACGAGTAATCTAGGGCCCTGGCCACTGGGAGTTGGAGCCCATCACTGCAATGGCAAAATCAGAATTCAATAAGAAATTCAGAATTAAAAGTCTAAGAATGACTCTGAAGCCATTGTCAATTGTCATAAAAACCCATCTGGTTCACTTTAGAGAAGGAAGTCTGCCTTTCTTACCGGTCAAGCTTATGTGTGACTCCAGACCAACAGCATGTGATTGACTCTTAAATGACTTAGGAAGTCACAGAGGTCAATTAGAAATAGGCAATAAATGCTGGTCCAGCCAGTGATGCCCGCATCGCATGAACAAATAAGTGCAACAGAAAATAAGGTAGCATACAAAAAGAGGCAATGAGGGAAAAAAATACATCTATTTATGATCTGAAATGCATGGTTGAAAGGTTGGTGAAAGATTCAATACCTTCAAAGAGAATTGAATACTGGAGGACTATGGGCAACAGAGCAGAGAAGCAAGATCAATTGGATAGTTTTCAAGAGCCAACAATGCCAATGAAGAGGAATTGTAATGCAAAAACTGATCTCTGCACTCTTTGAGGCAGCAAGGGGAAATCAGTCAAGGCTCGCAACTCTCACCACCTACCCATTACCACCATGAAGTGCAAGAAAGAACAAATGAGCTACAATCCTTTGCAAATAAAATATTCCCAGAAAATCTCTTGCAGCATCTATGGAGAAACAATCACAGCAAATAGAGCCATTTGTTGTGACCAGCTCAAGTATTCATTTTGAAAGCAGCACTAAATTGTGCTTTTTTTTTTAATAAACAATTTTTTTTTTAATGAATGATTTTTATTGGATTTTTGCAGAGTATATTTTGCCGTTATGTACACAGTATATGATATATCTATTAATATGTAAGTAGGCATCCGTTTGTGCCGGCGAGGCACTTCCGCAGTGCAATCCTCGAGCGGGCCTGGTGCCGGTGCCCTCTCTTCTCCCGATCAGATTTTGCCTCCGTTGTCTTCTCGTGCACACTGCCCTCCCGTCCTCCACCTGTATTCTCCTTTTTCTCTGTTCCTGTGGATGTCAGGTTGGTTAACGTTTCCCCCCCCAACCTGCGGTTCGCCTTTTCTTTCCTCCCTCCCCCCCCTCCCCCCCCCCCCCCCCTCCTGTGGTTCGCCTTTCCTTCCTCTTAGACTGAGTTGTTCTCCTCCCCCCCCCCTCTTCCGTTCTATCTCCCCCTCTCATGCTTTGGCTGTTTTCCCCTGGTTCCTGGCTACCTGGCTATTCTTCTGCTTGTTTGTTGGTCACAAACACGCCCCGGAACAATTGGGTGAATGGCTCCCACATTCTGTGGAAGACGTCGTCTGACCCTCGGATGGCGAATTTGATTTTCTCCATTTGAAGAGATTCTGAGAGGTCGGACAGCCAGTCTGCAGCTTTGGGTGGTGCTGCTGATCGCCAGCCGAACATGATTCCAAGGCGGGCGATCAGGGAGGCAAAGGCAAGGGCGCCGCCCTCCTCCCCAGGAATAGATTTGGCTGGTCTTTAATAAACAATTTTAATGAGGTATTTTTGGCATTACAAACAGCAACAGTATAAACAAAAACAGTGCACACAGAACAAGAAAAATAGTGCAATCACCGACTCCCATCCCGCCAAGACCCGCCTAATTACCCCCTATTCTACGCTACCCTAACCACCCCCTCACACCACCCTCCCCACGGCTGACGATTAATTCTCCGCAAAGAAGTCGATGAATGGTTGTCACCTCCGGGCGAATCCTAACAGTGACCCTCTCAAGGCAAACTTAATCTTCTCTAGGCCGAGAAAGCTTGCCATGTCAGTTAGCCAGGTCTCCGACTTCGGGGGCTTTGAGTCCCTCCAAGCTAGCAGTATCTGTCTCCAGGCTATGAGGGAAGCAACGGCCAGGACGTCTGCCTCTTTCTCCTCCTGAATTCCCGGATCTTCCGATACCCCGAAAATCGCCACCTCTGGACTCATTGCCACCCTTGTTTTCAATACTCTGGACATGACGTCCGCAAACCCCTCCAGTATCCCCTAAGTTTTGGACACGCCCAGAACATGTGGACATGGTTCGCAGGTCCACCCGCAAATTTTACACACCTGTCCTCCACCCCAAAGAATCTACTCATCCGAGCCACTGTCATGTGGGCCCGATGGACCACCTTGAATTGGATCAAGCTGAGCCTTGTGCATGTTGCGGTCGCGTTGATTCTGCTCAACGCGTCCGCCCATAAGCCATCCTCCATCTCACCACCAAGCTCCTCCTCCCACTTACGCTTCAGTTCCTCAGTCAGCATCTCCTCCACCCCCATGAGTTCTTTGTAGATGTCCGAGTTGCTCCCTTATCCCACCCATCCCCTAGACACTACCCTATCCTAGATCCCCCTTAGTGGCAGGAGTGGGAAGGATGATACCTGCCTGCGCAGAAAGTCCCGCAACTATAAATATCTAAATTTGTTCCCCCTTGCCAACCCAAACTTCTCCTCCAGTGTCCTCAAGCGAGGGAAGCTCCCCTCTTAGAACAGGTCCCCCATACTCTCAATTCCTGCCCTTCGCCTTACTCGAAACCCCCCATCCAAGCTCCCCGGGGCGAACTGGTGGTTGTCACATATTGGGGACCAGACCGATGCTCCCACTGCTCCAATGTACCTCCTCCACTGACCCCAGATCCTTAAGGCCGCCACCACTACGGGGGCTGGTGCAGTACCTCGCCGGCGGGAACAGCAGAGGTGCCGTTATCAACGCCCCAAACTGGTGCCCCTACATGAAGCTGCCTCCATCTGCTCCCAAACCGACCCCACCCCCACCACCCACTTCCTTATCATGGCTATGTTAACCGCTGTTGCTCGTTTTAGCCTTAGTTTAATTGCTCTTGTTCTATCACCTTTGCTCTTGAGTCGCCAGGTATCTTTCTGATACCGCCACGTGGTTCAAGTCTGAGTAATGATCAATAATCCAACACACCGCTTAGTAAGAGTTAAATCAACGCACATTTATTATGTACAGTAATCAATACTTATACATTAATTCTACTTCTAAGCTACTTCCTTCAACTAACAGGCCAATATTTAACTTTGGAACTGGCCCACCAGGTCAGGGAAACGAATAGCCTTTCGTATGGGTTCTGAGCCTGCGGGATTCAAAGCTGGTACAGGTCGATAGCCAGGAGCGCCTTCTCGTAGCGAGCGTTGAAGTAAGACTAACGATTTTAGCGGCTGTTGCAGAAGGTCAGCAGTAGGGTCTCGAAGGATGGAGAGAGGAGAAGAAGGGTCAATTTGAACTTGGGCTCTATTCTTATAGTCCCCAGGGGCTTCCCGCCTTTCGGGGCGGACCCTGTACCTGGTTCCAAGTGATTGGACTTCGTCCCAATCACTTGGTTCGATATTCTCCAATGCTGGAGCGATTCCTTGATCGATGGGCGGTTTTGGGGTGGTTGTTCACCTCTCTTTGTGTAGGCTCCTGCTGGCGCCGAAAGGTCTGGGTTGGCTTTGTGTGTCTAATTTGTAGCACATTGTTTCCGGGGATTGCTACTTAATATTCAGATGGCCGGTGTGTTGTTATGCTGTTGGCTGCAGGTATCGATTCTGTCTGGCCTCCCCAGAGGCGAATACACTATTTTACCTGCAGCTGTCTGTTTGAGTCCTGTTGGCTGATTTTCCCATCAGCCTCTTCCGTTTGCCATTTTAAATCGGGATTTGGCCATTCTAATCGGGAGTTAGCCATTTTAACCGGCTACACCGCCCAGTAGTAATTACTGAAATTCGGTAGGGCAAGCCCCCCCCCTCCCCCCTGATTCCGCTTGAGCATCACCTTCTTCACTTGCGGGGACTTACCCGCCCACACAAAGCCCAGGATGATTTTGTTAACCCTCTTAAAAAAGGACCGCGGGATGAAAATTGGGAGACATTGAAATACAAATAAAAATCTCGGTAGGACCGTCATTTTGACCGTCTGCACTCTCCCAGCCAATGACAGCGGTAGCGCATCCCATCTCCGAAACTCGCCCCTCATCTGTTCAACCAACTGGGACAAGTTCAACTTGTGTAACCAGCCCCAATCGCGTGCCACTTGTATCCCTAAGTACCTGAAACTGTCCCCTACTAACCTAAACGGCAGCTCCCTCAGCCGACCCTCCTGACCCCTCGCCTGGACTACAAACATCTCGCTCTTTGTCATATTCAGTTTATACCCCGAAAACCGGCCAAATTCCCCCAAAATCACTATAATTTCACCCATCCCTGCCCCTGGATCTGATACGCATAAGAGCTGGTCGTCCGCGTACAGCGAGACCCTATGTTCCACCATCCCCTTCCAGCCCCTTGAAGCTCTCAGAGCAATTGCCAGCGGCTATATAGCTAACGCAAACAGCAGTGGGGAGAGGGGGCATCCCTGTCTTGTCCCCCGATACAGTCTAAAATAGTCTGAGGTCGTCCTAACACTAGCCTGGTGCAACAGCCTAACCCAGTCGATAAAGCCCCTACCGAACCCAAATCGTCCCAGCACCTCCCATAAATAGTCCCACTCCACCCGGTCAAACGCCTTCTCCGCATCCATTGCCACAACTACCTCAACCTCCCTACTCTCCGGGGGGAGCATCCTAATCATGTTGAGCAGCCTTCTTATATTGGCCACCAACTGCCTGCCCTTGACAAACCCGGTTTGATCCTCCATAATCACATCCGGCACACAATTCTCAATCCTGGAGGCCAAACCCTTGGCCAGCAACTTGGCATTCACATTAAGCAGTGAGATCGGCCGAGATGACCCGCATAGCTCCAGGTTCTTGTCCCGCTTCAATATTAACAAAATAGTGGCCTGTGACATCGCCGAGGGCAACACTCTTCTATCCCTTGCCTCATTGAAAACCTTAACCAGCAACGGCCCTAAAATCCCCGAGTATTTCTTATAGAATTTCACTGGATACCCGTCCGGCCCCGGGGCTTTACCCGACTGCATTGCCTTCAAGCCCTCAACTATTTATTCGGCCCTAATCGGGGGCCCCCAGCCCATCCACCAGCTCCCTACCCACCCTTGGGAAGGTCAGTCCGTCCAAAAAGCATCTCATCCCCTCCGGCCCCGCGGGGGGTTCCGAGCAATAGAGCCTACTATAAAAGTCCCTGAACGCCCTTGTCCCCAACCAAATTCCCATCCCCAACAACCACCCTCTCTTATTTCCCTGGCCACCTCCCTCTTCCTAAGCTGCTACGCCAGCATTCTGCTGGCCTTCTCCCCATGTTCGTAGCACCCCTCGCCTTCCTAAGCTGCTCCACTGCCCTACCTGTGGACAGCACCCCAAACTCTGCCTGCAGCCTCCGACGTTCCCTTAAGAGCTCCACCCCCGAGGTCACCACATACCTCCTATCTGTAGGATCTCCTTAACCAGTCGGTCCGTTTCTGCCCTATCTGTCCTGTCCCTATGAGCCCGGATCAAAATCAGCTCCCCTCTCACCATTGCCTTCAGCGCCTCCCAGACCACCGCTGCGGAGACTTCCCCCATGTCAATAACCTGCAGGTAGTTCTGCATGCACTTCCTCAGCCTCTCGCACACCACCTCGTCCGCCAACAAGCCCACGTCCAACCTCCATTGCGGGCACTGGAAGCTCTCCTCACTGACCTGCAGTTCCACCCAGTGTGGGGCATGATCCGAAATAGTGATGGCAGAGTACCCAGAGTCCACCACCCCCGCCAGCAAACCCCTGCTCAAAATAAAAGTCAATCCGGGAATAAACCTTGTGAACATGCAAATAAAAAAACTCCTTCCCCCATCGGCTGCTTGAACCTCCATGGGTCGACCTCCCCCTCCCCATCTGTTCCATGAACCCTATCAGTTCCCTTGCCATTGCTGGCACCCTCCCCGTTTCCGAACACGACCGATCCAGGCCGGGGTCGATGACTGTATTAAAATCCCATAACCAACTTGTGCGAGGTTCGTATCGAGCGTATCGAGGTTCACGACGGCGAGAAACGGCCCCTATCCCGACCGATTCAGGGCCCGAAAATGGGCTAGGAGCGGCGCCGCGTCATTTCCACGCGCCAGGCCTTGGCGCCGCGTATAGGCATAAAGGATGGAGAGAGAAGAAGGGTCGATTTGAACTTGGACTCTATTCTTATAGTCCCCAGGGGCTTCCCGCCTTTCGGGGCGGACCCTATACCTGGTTCCAAGTGATTGGATTTCGTCCCAATCACTTGGTTCAATATTCTCCAATGCTGGAGCGATTCCTTGATCGATGGGCGGTTTTGGGGTGGTTGTTCACCTCTCTTTGTGTAGGCTCCTGCTGGCGCCGAAAGGTCTGGGTTGGCTTTGTGTGTCTAATTTGTTAGACACACAAATTAGTCGCATGCGTGGTTGCCGTCCTCCCCAAGTCCGCCCCGCAAGAAGATGTCAGACGGATCTTGCGGGGCTGCGGAAGGAGGTCCTCCTTCAGAGACCGGCCTGACGATCGGTACGCACCGATTGTGGGCCAGACCCCATATGAGACCCCCCACGGTGCAGGATCTCCCCCCCCCCAGCGTTCCCGCCAGCAGCGACCAGGTGTGGACGGTGCCGGGGGGAACCCGCCGTTTTGGGCAGGCCGCTCGGCCCATCCGGCACTGAGAATCGCGGGGGAACCGGTGAATCGCCATTTTGGCTGTCTCGGGCGATTCACTGGACTGCGCCGCGCAAAACGCGATTGTGCCGATCTGGCCACTTCCGCGAATTGCGGGAGGGCGTCGGACCGGCGTAGTGGGAAAATTGAGACCCACGCGATTCTCCAAACCGGTGCGGGAGCAGAGAATCACGCCATAGATCTTTACAAGATGGGACCTCCCACGCAGTAGAGTCCAATCAAGGCTCCCATTTCACCGGACGTGTAATGAAAAAACGTCCTCACGATTTTCGTCATTAGACAAAAGTTCCATATCGCATACCACCCCCAGTCAAGTGGTATTGTAGAACGGATGGATAGGACATTGAAAGCCACCCTCAGGAAAATGGTACAGCAGAATAACAGCACCTGGGATTCAGTACTCCCATTTGCTTTAATGTTTTTAAGAAACACGGTATCAACATCCACAGGAAAAAAAAAACCCACACCCTCATGACCGGACGCCCCATGAAAGGCAGTGAGTATTTATTAGGACTGGATTTGGCCAGCCCCCACACATGAAAATGCGGTTACACAACTAGTACAGAACATAAAGGCAGCCTAACTCGCCGCAGCAGTGAGACTTGGAACCAGGAAGAAACAGAGCAAGGCTTGTTTCGACAAAACAATACACGCCACTGAGTTTACAGTCGGGCAACAAGTTACGCTTTCCCTTTACAACCCCAGTCTCATTCCTTTCCCCCAAATTTTCCGGACTATACTCCATTTCGGACAAAGTCAGCCCCTCAGTATACAAAATAACCTATCCCAATGGTAAGTCTGTGTGGTTTCATATAAACCAGCTCAAGGCTTATGGCTCACAGAATAACCATACACATCCTGCTTGCAGCACCAAACGATCACACCCCGCCCACAGGTGACGTATTCCTACCCTCCCCCAACCACTCCAGCCCATCCTGACATGACTTCAACTCCGCCCCCAGAGGCACGACTCCGCCTCTCCCTTCCCTCAACCAACAGCGACAGTGATAGCGATCACAATGACAGCCACAGCACACCACGTTATGACTACACCCCTGCACCAGGCCCCACTCCCAGTGAATCGGAGCATGATTCTACCGACCCATTTGAGATCACTTATGTCAAAGAGCCTGACCCACCGCCAGACGATTACGGATTGAAGCATAGTAGCTCCAACCTCGACACACGATTCTGGCACCGAGGCAATTCGTTCAGGCTCATCCGGAATGATGAGCTGGACCCCAATCGCTCCAAGCAGCTTTGGCACGGTTACTACAGGCAAGAGTTTGGCAGCCGGGAGAAGATGACTTAAGAGTCTGACTCCCACCAAACAAATGCCTTTGCGACCCTGTTCACTATTGAGCAGTGAGATGTCCAGATGACGGAGAAAAAAGGAACCGATGGAGAGATACGGTGTCCTTTCTGATGGAACCTGCACCATGTTTGTTTGTTAGTGTTATCGTTAAGCGTTGTTCGTAAACTCGAAAGTTCACAGCCCCACGTCACCACTCTTTTAACCACCCCCCCCCCCCAGCTGTTAATGGAACAAGTTAGTCCCCAGACAATAGTTCAGAGAAACTAGTTTGTCCCCAGAAACTTGTTAAAGGTACAAGTTCGATCCTGGCTCTGGGACGCTGTCCGTGTGGAGTTGGCACCTTCTCCTTGTGTTTACATGGGTTTCGCCCCCAATACAAAGATGTGCAAGGTAGGTGGATTGAAGACGCTAAATTGTCCCTTAATTGGAAGAAAAAATTGGGTACTCCAAATTTATAAAAAAGTTGAGGCTGATGCTTCATGCATAACTCTTTCCTCTCCTCTCTTTCTCTCCCCCCCCCCCCAGCACCACTTTGTTCCTCCCTCATAACCCCCCCCCAACCTAACCCCTGCCATATATTGATCAGATACACATCCTCCAGTGCTTCCGTAGACTAGCCCACCCAGCTAGCCTGGTGGCCTAAATTATGCTTGATTGAATTTACTGCCCCCTTTGAGAATTGTGCAGCTGTCAAATTAAATTTTAAAAATTGAGTTAGTCTCAGAAAAGACCCAATCCTTTGTTTAATCTCAGGTACACACAACAATCCCTCCTCTTCTTGGCTTCAGCTCTAATCACTCCTTGAAGATTCCCAGTAAGAGCTGGATTACTTCCAAAGCAGCTCAGGTACAGGAATTTAAAATATTTTATTCAAGGCATTTTCATATGAACAAAAGTGGACGTGATTTGCAGGTCATCACACACTGCCCACACCTATCCTCTGCCCCCTCAAAAAACCTACTCATCCTTGCTATTGTCATATGTGCCTATGGGCTACTTTGAACGGAATGAGGCTTAGCCTCACGAGGATGCATTCACCCTCCGCAAATCCTCTGCCCACATCCTGGTCTGCAGCCCTCCCAGTTACACTTTATGTCCCCCACTAGGGCCCCGTCCCAGTCCATCAACTCCTTGTACACCTCAGACACCTTCCCCTCCCTTACTTCACACCTTGACAGTGTTATCCTACAACACCAGGGGTGGTAGCCCAGGGAAGGACAGCACCTCTTTACAAAATCTTGAACCTACAGGTATCTAAAACCATTCCCCCTGGGCCCCCATGAACAGGTCACCAAATTGCTCAATCCCTGCTTGCCGCCATTCAAAAGCTTGCATCCAATCCTGTCGTCACAAACCTATGGTTTCAGGTCACAGATCAGTGCCGACAACCAGGCACCCTCCGGTCCCAAATGCTGCCTCCTCTACTCCCACACCCTTAATGCCAACACCACCACTGGGCTCACTGAGTACCTTGCCAGCAAGAACAGCACACTGACAACAAAGCCCTTATAAACTCACTCCCCTACACAATGCTACCTCCATCCAACCCTCCCCCACGACCCATTTCCTAACCACATCACATTCGGCAGTACCAGCCCCCACCACTCCAGGAAAATCCTCAATCCGCAGGGTCTTACCTGCCCACAAACCCAGAGATGAGCGCTTTAACGTTTTTGAAAAAACTTCGGGACTAAGATTGGTAGGTTCTGAAACACAAACAAAAACCGTGGCAGCACCGTCATTTTTACCGTCTGCAACCTGCCCCACCGAGCAGGAGCGCATACCACCTCTTAAAAGTCGCCTTGTACATCTGCACCCAGCAAGTCACCTGGTGCCCAATTACCCAAAACTTGACCCACCACCTTGAACTGCAGCTCCCCTAACCTCCTCTCCTGCCCACTTGTCGCAGGAACACCTTGTTCTTTC
The DNA here is from genome assembly GCF_047496885.1 of Scyliorhinus torazame. NCBI lineage: Eukaryota > Metazoa > Chordata > Chondrichthyes > Carcharhiniformes > Scyliorhinidae > Scyliorhinus > Scyliorhinus torazame. The sequence continues at coordinate 183,581,110 of NC_092707.1, forward strand.
CCATATTCAACTTGCACACAGAAGCAGACCATATTAACCCTGTAACCCGGAGAACTGGCCAAATTCCTCCAGAATCCAATACTGTCCCCACTACTACCCAATGCGTCTGAAATATATAGCAGGTCGTCCGCATACAGCATGTGATCTGCACTCCGCCACCCAAACATAATCCCTCAATGCCTTAAACGCCATTGCCAGCAGCTCGAATCGCCAAAGAGCAACAGGGAGTGGACACCTGCCTCACAGCCCAAAATATCAGAAACTCATGCAGTTCATCAGGTGTTCCTTGCAGCCAATCATTGGACTGGAATATCAAGAAGGCCTCATCTTTCCTCAAGGCCAGTGTCTTTACTACATTAGTTTTATTAAAGCAAAACATAAAATTCCAGACCAGTTAACATTTTTAAAATGATTGTTACCCATTGATGATTCAGTAAATGCAAACAAAGCATAAAAGCAGTCAAAATGAATTTTATTTAGAAGTATCTAACAATGTTGATGTATCAATTCTCCTGACAGTGAACATTCCAGGTTCTTCCCCTTCATCCACGACCCTAATGAAAGAAAAATAAAGTATGAGGATCAGTTCATTTTAATGAGTTCATCGCCTTCATGCAGACATAATTTACCTGCTATAGCAGAACCTACATTGCAGATTTATGGTATTTTAGTTTTACAACTATGTGTTTGTTTTCATTGATTAACCTGCCGAGCCAAGATTCAGACAAGAACTTAACACCATATTTATCCTCCCAACTGGATGTCAAAGCTGTGACTGGAAAGCTGCTGTAAGAATTCTAGTTAACCAACATTAAATCAGAATAGTTTTAGAATTACTTAGTTATTGCCAAAATACAGGGATGGTAACTAATATTCAGGGTACCGAAAAATTGCAAACTAGAGCTAACAGAACTCAAGTGAATAGAAGAAATCAGCTTTCAAAATATTTAATACCTAGTCAAATCTGCAATAACTAAACCTATAAAACAAGGCATAGAATACCTACATGTTCAGAAATATCCTTGAAGGCATCCATTCAAAGTCCTTCACCATGGCACAATTCTTTATGGGCACCCAGTTTATGACTGCTGGTGACTGACCAGATGTGAAACATTCTGGTTGCCACATTTCACAGGAGCTGCCAATGAAATCAACATCAATTTAGGAAACATAACCCTTAGGCAAACCACCCAATTAGCTTCCCAGCTAAACAGGCTATTTCAGATATATTCAGATGGTCAGTGTGTATTTTGTATGTCTTGGGAAGCAGTTACAGTTCAGAGGTTAAACTATTCAACAGCTCCAGCTGACTTGTGTGAATGGTTGTGATGAGATCAGGAATTTTTTTTTTCCCCCAGTGAAGTTGCCCCACTGTCAAATGAGGGATGGGTCAGTGATCCAGTGGAACATTAGGAACAATTGTTGTGGTGTAAAACTAAACACCAAAGAATCCTTGCTTTGAAATGGAAAACTAATACCTGGCTGGATGGAGAGGGGGGTCACTCTGGCAATAGAACATTTAGAGCTCTCAAATAGGATTTCACAAAAGTCAAAATGGGAAATAGCAGGCAGCATGATTCAAAGCAGAATTTTATTTTATCTTGCAGGAAATTTTATCCTAAATGCCGGATAGTAATAAATAGCCACTTACTTGCATATTTAATGCAGAGTCTTTCAAAATGCATCAAGCTCTTTCCATGCCTAAAGAAAATACATCAAGTTAGTAAGCACACTTGGCTCCCACACACAACTTGTAAAACTGTTTTACATCCCAAAAATCAGGTTACATCAGAAAGCCCTGCCATGCAAATCTATTGCAGATGTAGATCTGGAATAGAAAGGCTGACTTGAACCCCCAAACAGCCTCAGTGGTGCTGCAACGATCAACATTTTAATGGGGATAGAACAGATAAGCTGAAAGCAAGAGCCAAGGGCCTACATAAAATTCACCCAAACGTGAATGTGGTTAAGCCAGAAAAGTGCAGTATATATATTTTTTTTTACTGACTAGTCTGGCAACCCTACAGAAAAGATGCAAAAATAAGAATTCTTGCTTTAAGCCAAGCTTTGCCTAGGCTAGGGACAGCATTGTGCAAAATAGTCTCAGCGTAGAAGGTTAAACAAATTGAAGATTAATAATTCTAAAGCTTTGGACAGGCCAATTAAAGTTGACCAAGCTGGCACAAAAATGCCCAATTAGGCATGCGTGCATATAAGGGAACTTACACCCACATCTATAATACACAATTCTAACCTGTTCTGCAACACTATACACCACATACCCCTATTATGTTCTGGCATCACTCTTCTGAACAGGCATTACCAAGGCAAAACTTGAAGCCAAATTGCACTGGAAAAGCAGTCATATAAAGAATTTAGATGGAATACAGTGCAGACACTTTGCTACCAAGTTTCAGATCCCACTTGCAAATCCAACACAAGATGAAAAAGATCATTTCAGCTCCAGGGACAAGCCACTGATGGCATTTACACAAGAAAAAGCATTTAATTGCTCGCTCTCCAGGTTACTAAAATTTGACATAATAGGCCAGTATATCCCTCAGAAATGGAATACGAACGCAAAACGTTGCTGCAAGACCTGCAGCAAGAGCCATCTTGCAGTCAGATCTGTGGAACAAGCCGCAATTTACACAGATTTAAAAAGAATTGTCAAAATCCCAGCATTGCAGCAGGACAAAGAACTCTAAAATGGTTGAGGACCCGAACAGTCAGGTCCTGGACCATGATTGTCACATCTCTCCAACAAACAGTCTAACTAAGCAGTCACCAACAAGACTTAGGTGTTCTCCTCCCTAGGCAATTTCAGAAGTATGGAGATTTCACCAGTCATATCCAATACTAATGGTGAATCATTTGTCAAAGAAGAAAACACAAGTGGTCTTACTTATTCCACTGAATTGATTAAGTTTCACTTGCTGATTAATTATGTATAAAGATCAATTTAGCTTAAGGAAGCCCAAAGCAATATGATTCTATATGGCCCATTTCAATTATAGCTATATGTATTGCTGCCAGTCAGAGGTCTGACTGGACAAACAAATGGACACGAAGTCAAAGCCTGGTACAAGGACTTGATTTCTATCAGAAATACCAAAGGATTCCATGGCACTTGTATTTTTCATCTGGTTGCCACACGGAATAGAATTGCATCATATTTATAGTAATTATCTTCATTAAGTCTGTTGTACTGATCTGATAAAAGATTTTCCTACACTTAAGCAGGTGCACAAAGGACTGGTCTTTGGGACATCACGTCAAATAACTCAAGGCCAAGGTTAATGGCAGTTACAGTCATTACAAAACTAGTCGTTGCAAAGCTGGTTTAGTACAAGTAATTCCTCTATACTCCAAACAATACCAGAATTACAGGGGATAAACCCATACACAATAAATCATCATGTAAGTTATGTGCATTTGAAGGGATTGGGAGTCTGAAATAAAGCTCATCAAGAGCAAGCAGAATTAAAGTGAAAGTGGTTCTATTCCCACAACACCCAAAATCCAAGCAGACATAGCAAGTTCCCATTTCATTTTGCAGACAATTGCCCCAACGTTGAATGCCATTTAGTTTGGCAAATATAATCCATGGTGCTATGTGGCCTATAGTACATATATTCTCTATATACAGGTAGATCATGATGCTTTATAGATGTTCTTGGCAAAGCTTGAAAGTGCAATGCATATAAAAAGGCAAGTTTAAAAACTAAACTACAACCTTCCTATTCACAGTCTAAGTCACATAACAGCTGTTTTGAACTCAGGTACAAGACAGAAGGCGCATCTACCCATGATTGACAATTCACAGGTGCCAGAGAAGCCTTAAATGTTGTGATGCAGCAGTATTCAAAATCTGCACATATTAGCTGTACATCATTTGGGCCATTGCACATCAATGATACCAACCAGTAACAGCCCAACCATATAAAGTGCTGCACTGTAACTCCACTGTCAGAAAGGTGATGCCTGAACCAGTTTACTCATCTTTAAGAAATTCTGAAAGACATTTTTGTTAACAAGTTATTTGTACATACCTGTGTGCAGTCTTTATTGTGTACCGCAGAACAAGCAGGAATACTATTCTCCAGGTCTTACTGCCCAATCCCATTTGCAGTACTACAGATCCTCAATGCAATGTATTGCAGACAAGCTGACTGTATTTATTCACTGTAGAGCGGCATTACTTGCAAGGGTGCAGCACAACTGGCTGCCAGCAGCCGCTTGCTGGCTTGTAACTCAGATGCGTTGCCAAAACCTGAGAATCTGAAACTGTTATAATTGCCACTGGAGAATACTGGGGAAGACAAGTTATTTCAAGTTGTGCCGAGGCTTAGTGGGCATTGCAAAATCAGCACCTACATGCCTAAACAGCAACCTCTAAACCTTTTATATGCGTCCAGATTAACCGATAACCATTAGCCAATTGAGATATGTTTAAAATAAGAGGCCCTTCACTTAACGGAGATGGTGGGGTTGCTAATTAATTAGCTCCAAGTATTTTTAAAAGTTAAAGCAAGGTAATAATACTGTGGGCAATTCAGTATTTTGATATTCAAAAAATATATATAATGGCCATTTCAAAAATAGTTCATGCACTGCCTTGCACAGCCTAAAGTACTGGCAAAAATCCCCGATCAGGTATACTAATTTTAAGTTCACGAAAGCCTCTAGGCTACAAATACCACCACAATTAAATCTACCAAGCTAACTTTCAGATTTAAAAAAGGTGGAACCTAGTTATCACCTCCAGCTGAATATGCCAAACCTATTTGAGTTATTATAGAACCCTGTTCAAATACGGCAATAATGCTAAGGGAATAGCAGTATTAAGTTATTCAAAGCTAGCAAAGGAAACCCAACAGCAAACCAGAACAGTTGCTTATTCAACCCCTCCCCCTCCCAACCTCACTTCAAATAATTTAAGAGTTGCATGCTTATTTTGCCAGAAAGAACATTTTCCATATTTTCAATTTTAAATTGTCAAATACTAGATTACAGGATTCTATTTGCTAGTGTTTAAAGAAATATTGAATGGCAGGTGAAAATTAAGCCTAGCTCAAATCATTAAGGCCATCAGCACTTAACAGGTTTAAAACCCACCATTACAGAATTTAGAATATCTGATCTTTGATTGCAATCTGTACTCTGGAATTTCAAGCTTTAATTTAAGAATGATTGTGAATAATAAAACTAGTTGCCCTCACTGGAGAACAGCATCTATTAGCAAGTATAGACCATGTAAAAGTTGATTTGCTTCTATGTTCAAACACCCCCACCCCCATAACCCCCACACAAATAAGTTTCAACACTTACCATTATCACAATGCTAAAGCAGCAATTAATTGTTGGCACTGCATGTTACTGCTTGGTTTCCAGTTACCCATTGAAGCTGTTCAGCTTCTCTAGGCAGAAGATACAGAAGTCATGTTCTGGTAGTCCAGGTATGCTGGTGCATATTCATTCCTACTGGGCACATCTGCATCTCCCATATGTTGCTACTGGGCTCCAATTAGAGATTTTCCAATCAGCCAGTCCCATTCAGGAATACAAATAGAACCAAAACTTCCAGTTCAAAAGTTCTAGGTCAAGTTTTCATAAGTCATCAGTTGGGGACAAGCTGGGTCAGCGGGTTTAGAAAGCTTTGTGGATCATTAGCTGTAGATCTTTCAGGGATCAGGGATCATCTTTCACCAGATGAAACTGCAGGGCAACTGTTCAGGAGTTCTGTCACCTCTTATGGTCCTGTCCCAGTTTTACATCAAAGCAGTCTGATAAAAGTTGAAAGATTCTACACAGGGAAGTACTCAAACTCCCAATTAGGCTCCATAAATATTGCTTTTTGATGCAATAAGACCAAGCACTAATAAATTAGTTAGTGATTCAACGCATGTAGCACTTCAACTACATGTGGGTTTGCGGTTTTTACATGCTTTTGACGCATTGACTACTCCCATCAAAACACCATTTCTATTAACATTGCTCACTTTGCAGAACATTGCAATTTAGAACTAGGATACTGCCACCCCAGGTGTCTTGCTGTGAATCTGACAAGACTCAGTGCATTGGCTTACAGGCCTACCATTCAAAGTTCATTTATCTGGGATAAGAGTAATCGGACTACCACAGCTAATGGCTGCCTCAACATCTGTGGCACTTCAAGCCAGATGACTATTGCCATTTGGTAGCAAGCCACATAGGAACCCATTTGGTAGCAGGCCACATAGGAACTTCAATTTGTTACCAAGTGTTGCATCGATTTTTTGTATCGCAAAAAGTATTAACAGCAACACGTGGGCGAGTTTTACACAGCTACTTTGTCCACCAAGACTGAAATTCAGTAGTTTGGAGAATGGATTATATAATCAAATGGGACAGTTATTGCGTGCATTCTGGAAAAATACTGCAATAATTTGCGAAGATGATCAATAGATCATACAGAATTCTCCAAATCAATGTTCAGAATTGACACACCAGTGATGCTGAACAGTTCAGCTCTAACCAGATGTGCCACTAGAGGATACAAAGATAAAACACAGCTATTAGCTACAGCTGTTAAGCTGACTACATTCACAAAAGCCCAAAAGGAAAATCTTGCCCCCCCCCCACCCCAACGGGAAGTGGCAACAAAATTATTCATTACAAATCTAAAGGCAAAAATGCAGTACATACGTCCCTGCACCATAGGTCAAGTCCAGAAGCAAACGGCTCAATGCATAAATGCACAAAGGACTCAGTCAAGGATCATTAATCTCACTAATGCAGTCAATAGTAGGGCATTGCAAGGGTTATTCATGAAGGCCCATGTTCTCAACCTTGCCCCTTGGTGCGGTGACCCGCAGGTTAAATCAACACCAGTCAGCTCTCTCCCTCAAAAAGGTGAAAGCAGCCTATGGTCATCTGGGACAATGACCACTTTATTACAAGGGGACTCCGCATCTAATGGCTGCCAAGGGAAAATTGTCAGCCAGGGCTCCTAATCTAATAACCCTCAATCGTGCAGGTAAAATCAAGCTAGGCCACCACAAATAAACAACTTCGTCACAACCTTAGGGTCACTTGGAATGATGCACAGGGCATTGCTGATAACCATTAGATCCTCAGCACGGTCACCTTCAGATAAGAAAGTTTCAATAAGTGGAGAACAGAATAAGGAGAAGACAAACAAATTTGAAATAGTGTGCTTTGCATTAATCAGTCAAAACACATTTAACATCCTTTCAAGCACTAGCTGCCATAATTCCCTCCCATCTTCCCAATACCTATTTTAGAACATGCAAACCTCCAAGTTAATTGGCATCTCCAAAGTCAGTAACATTGTCAGAGGACTTCATTCCCACCCAAGTATAGACTGGATTTCTGCAGACTCAATTGCCACAAAGACCTCTGGGAAGAAAAGAAAACTTCAAATACATTAACAGTCCAGCCTGTATCCAAAACCAGAACCACAGAAACAATAATCATTTTGAAAGCAAAACGAGCTTTCATTTAACAAAATCCAATTGAGTGGCAATATAAATGGGTCCAGACATTTCAACGTTGCCAAGAAAAACAGGGAAGATCTTTTTGCAAGACCCATTTTCCTTGTGTGGGGAATTAACGACACTAATTGTGTACTGTGGCCAGCTTAAATGAAAATAATTAGCAAATCTCAGGCCAAAAAGGTGGTACAACTTTAAAGATACATACACAAGGACTGCCATTTTGTTTACTGTGCACTCATTGAATTCTTACCTTATTGCAATCAACAACTCTGATAAGTGACACACAAGACTGTGTAGAAGTTAGTAAATGCAACACTTAGGGTCTCATTTAAGGAAGCAGACAAGTTGCCACAACTATGCTGCGACTTTGCTCGTGGTTAAAAAATCATTTCAAACCATGAACGCTATGAATGGGTTTTAATTTAAAAAGACGCACCAAAATACAGAATGCCACCATTTCAAAACAGGCGTTTAGCCTACACAATTTAACATGCTTCTAGAACAATTCAGAACAAAAAATACATGGAGCATACTTTCTAGAGATTTAATGGCACTTCAGCGTACAGTCGAAGTACTGGGAAAAGATGCCTATTTGCACTATCACTGTTGTTTGACATAATTCAACATTCACAATGTGCCAGCGTGACTTGTTACAGTTTACAAAGTTGTAAATACACAAATCTAAATAGGCATAAAATGCAACTTTGCCACCAACTAAAAAACGCAAGAATGAAGAGTTCATGTCTAAATGAAAGACTATATCTGGAATGCACTCTAAAGGATGAATTCTAAAATCTAGGCTTCTTGCCGCCTGCTTCATATTCTTCTCTCCCTCTACTAAAACTAGGCCCAGTAGGCCCCATAGGACGTGGGGGCTGAGCATTCATTGGACCTGGGGCTCCCTGTCCAAAGCGGTCATTACGCTATTGGAAGAGAATTTAAAGTTCATTGTACATGGTAGCATTCAATGTCCATATAAGTTGCACGAGAGAGAGTGAGTATAATGTGTAACATTTAGGTCAGGGAAGACATCCGTAGTCAATGTTCGTCGATTACAACCAGGAATAGGGCGATCCACAGGTACCAGGCACATAAAAAGAAAAAAAGAGGGCAAGTTGTTCATTAGTTTACTGACGGTAGATGGAGGAATCCAAGGTGGGTATAATCCTCCCATGACTTGTGATAACTTAAGAACAGTGGCTATTCCGCTTGTAGTGCAAGCAAACCACAATTACCAACACAGGAATGCATTCAAATATGTGACATGGATCTATAGATACTTTGTTACCATTACAATCTCCACATCATGTAGTTTGTCAGAGATGCGGAGCTTTGACACTTCCAAGTTAAATAGCCTCTGCCCTTAACGGAAGTCACAAGTAACCGACTTATTCCCACCCACCATTTCCCCATTTAATGCAATCTGACTATCGAGCCAGTATTGTAGTACATGTTCTGTGAAGTTTTCAGAGAAAGTAATCAGCTGCTGGATACAACAGTTTTGTCAGGACAAAACTTAAAGCATCACTGATGGCCCAAGAATAAGTTTTCTGCCTTTTATTGGAAAGTCAATCTCGAGAAAGAATTCATCTTTAATCTTTACAGGCCTCAAGTAATGTAGTAGGGAACGGGACGACTGAAAATCCCTATTCTAGTAGGAAACTAAAATTTACTTTATGGTACAGCACAAGTACTACAACACTGGATCAGCATTACCATTAAAGTTTAACTGGGTACAATGTATATTTCCACAAAACATTACACCCATTAAGTGCATGAAAATTAACAGGACAGTTTCCTCAATTTTCAGTTTAAAACACCTAATTCATATTACCACTTGCACAATACACCTCAAAAGCAGAGGGTGGGCAAGTGGGTTTTCCATGACCAATGGCACACTGCTGTGCAAAAGGAGGGCACACAATCCCTCCCTCACTTCACTCCAAGGAGCAACTTTCGTTGTGGCTCTTTAGGCCAACAAATACTGTCACAAGATCAGAAAATTTTAAGTCTCAAAAGTATTAATGTCGTAGCACTGGCTAGCTAGTCAAAATGCTGATTATCCCACTGAGAACCCGAGCTTTTAGAAAATAAAACCTTAATCTAGCAATTGTTAACAAAGCAACAAGTTTTCACCTCCCTCCCACTCTTGCCACCCAAATAATATTTTAAATTGATCACATTGTTGTACTGTACAGGACCCCAACAGGTTGATATAGGGAAAGATTAAATAGCTGGTTGAATAGCTCGACTTAGCACACGTCGAATGGGACAACCAGCTCTCCCATGATGTAATAGACAAGACTATGCAGCTGCCCATCTCAAATGGAAGGATATCTGCAATTTAGAATAGAATTACTGTCATTACAATACTGCCTCACTTATTTTGATGAAAATACTGCTTAATGTAAACGTATAAACTCCCAGGATTAGTTTACACTAGCAGCTGCAAATGCCAGCCTTGGATCAGGAAACTGGAATGTTACTTCAATTTCCTGTAGAACAGAAATGTGAATGTGTTTGACTAGCATAGAACAATCAAACCTATTTGTAGCATCACAAACATTTTAGTACCTTCACCCTCTGAAGTACCCAATTGACGACAATCCAAAGAGATTAGAGTTTCAACCTGATCTAGATGCACATAGTCCGGTCATTAACAACCCCATAATAGTTTGGGAAGATTAACATATTTCTCGCCCCCCCCTCCCCTCAAACTGGATCTGCCTCTCCGCATGCTCGCCCCAAGCACACACTTGTCACCTGCACAGATTGCAAATAAAACAGATCATTTTGGCTGGCAAACTAGGTTAGATAAGTGAATAGTTATTTCAATACAGTTTGATAACATGCAATTTGCAAATTGTTGCAGTTTATGCACGTTCTTGATCATTTCACTGAGTCCTTAAACTTGTAATGGCTATATTGTAACAAATGTTGACACAGCTAGACTTCAGGAGTGATATGACAGGCCGACCATAAGTGATCAGAAGGTAAGACGTAAAACGTCAGATTAGTCTCAATATCTGCAATGGCAAACAGATAACATGTCACAACCAAGTGCACGTTTCTCTGAAATTCTTAAAACTGAATCCTCCTGCAAAGTCCATGTTGAAATGCTTTTGCTTCCTATAGCAGCCCATCAAGCTGCCTCTCGTTTGCTTTTGTTCCAATAATGACATCTTTGCTAAACAAAGTTCTTCCCACCCAATATAGTCCTTTAAACCCGAGCTTTTACGAATCACTAGTTACAGTTCTCCCCCAGCCCCCTCCTTCAAGCCAGTCATCCACACTCATTTCACTGTACAACCAAACCACACATCCAAGCATTCACTCTGAACCACAGTACACTTTACCCCTGCTATGTCGCTGGTGTTTCCAGTACTGCCCATCATCTGTCCAGTCATTGCACTTGGTCCTCCAGGGCTATTCATTGCACTGTGACCTTCATAACCCATCGCAGTCATCGGTGGAAAGCTTTGGTTTGTAGCAGCATACTGTTCTGAAATTTAAAATGAATGCATTAAAAGGACAGCAAAGTGATTTAAGTAGAGGGCTCCTGGTCTATATCAAGACAAACATTGGAATAGGTTGCCATGAAATATATGCAAATAATGACAGGATACGAAGTGGTAATTTCCTAAAGTGCCATGCTGGTTTTGATTCTTGCTGCTTCCAACTTGGAGGGAAACCAGTTTCTTTAGAGCTCCAAGTAACAGATGTGTGCTTATTTATACATGTAGCTATTCAGAGCATTTCATGTGGATCACCTGATGTACCTACAATTTAGCAGATTAATAGACCTTAATGATCTTGGTCAGAAAGGACTAGTAAAAATATATAACACTTACAGCTTGGAGAAATACATGACATACAACTTTTGTTGAGACTGCCATGTGTGTTACTAATGAATGCTTCCTCTATAAACTTAAAGCAGCATTTACAGGGGGCAAAGACAGGCAAACTAGTAAAGGTATCTGTTTAACAGGCTTTTGAAATGTAAAATTATCACGCCATCACAAGTTCCAACATTACCATTTCATGGGTAAGATACGGTAAACCCAAGAGCAAAATTATTTTCATCTTACCTGCCATTCCTCCAGCCATACGCATTTCACGTTCTCTCTGAAGGGAAATAAATTCAGCAATGAATACCAGTGCAAACATTCAACCTGCCAGCTTGACTAGTTCACGTCACAGTTCACTGAGCAAAATTAGCATTTCCATGAGGGCTGTCCCAATAGTAAATTTACAATAGGTAAAGCAAAGGGAATTGAAAACAATGGTTAGGTATCACAGGAGGCAACTGTTCCCTAATCACCCACAAAAGTAAAAAATGAAACCCAGAACTAAATTGTCTGCATATCTTCACCGTAATTATGTTGTAAATTTAGCATCACATGAAGAGTTTCCATTGGAATGGAGACAGAACCAGTTATTTCAGTTCAGTCATTTGGAGACCATAAGTTTATCTCCCAATCAGCTCCCACATCACCCCCCCCACCAATCAGCTCCCACATCACCCCCCCCCCACCCCCTCAATTGGAAATATATTTTCTGGAAAATATTTCACATTTTTCACATGTAGGGAGACTCCTTAAAAAACCGACATCGGACAGGTATTAGCATCGGACAAGTAATATGCCAGTTCAGTTTTTGGATCAACTAAGAGCACTTGAGAACCATGATCTTAAAACAGAGACTAGAATCATGGTTTGCCAGACAATAACCCCCTCACACCTATATGGTTCAGAGGCATGGGCAGGCTACGGACTTACTGGAGCACACCAGACCAAGCACAGGAGCACTAATCACTGAAATCCAGCTCCACTTGACAGGACATGTCATTTCTACAAGTGGCTCCAGACTCCCAAAGCAACTGTTTGGAGCTCAGTCACGAGGTGTGCAGAGGGGTTAGGTGCAAAACTTCCAAACAACCCACTGAATCAACTGCTCCCACTTGTGGTAGAGTCTGCAAAGCACACATTGTTTCAGACATTCATCCTCAATTCCAGGCACTGTCCAGAAATGGAGGTGGCAGTAGTCTAATGCCTGTAACTTCAGGAGCCCGATAGCCCTGACTGGATAAACAAAATTAACTCCCAAGAAACTCACTGGATCCATGTAGCCCATTCGGAAGTTCTCCTCCCTCTGGCGCCTCATCATCTCCTCCTTTTCCCGTTGCCGCATCAGCATTTCCTCCTCCCTTCTACGTCGCTCTTCTTCTTGTCTGGCAGATTTTAAAAACATTTAAGAAACTTGGAAAATCTCAGTAACAGGGCAATAATCCACTAGCTGGCACTGACGCCTAGCGTAATTAATCTCAAATCAGCTTGAGGCAGCCACCACAATTCCATATGAAACGACAGGGAGGCAAATGGATTCTCACCTTAACTCCAATTGTTTACGCTTCTGAACCTCTTGACTGTGAAGCTCCTCCATACGGCGAAGTTCTTCTTGGCGGCGCATAAGATCTGGAGAAGAGTTTAAAAGTTTCTTGAAACTGTTAACCAGTACTGGTGCAACATTGCAGTCAATTATACTGCACATTCAAACCACTATACAATTGGAGTGCAGCTTACCTGTCCTAATGACCATCAGTTCTGGATGATCAAGTCAAAAACCCAGGATTGATTTTTTAACAGATAAGATAGCACCCCAATAGGAAATTCTTTAATATAAAGCCAACAAACTACTGTACTTCCAACAGGGTTGGAATGTGCTCAATTAATATGAATCAATGTTTAATTTAGCACATCATGGTCAGTTTGTGACATTGATGCCAGGTTTAATTTTAGTACAGTATTTTTAGTATTATTCAATGATTTCCTCATACCAACTTACCCTGTCTCAGCAGCATTGCTTGGTGCTCATGGTATGCATCTTCCATTTCATTTTCCAGCTTATCTCTGGCCTCTCTCATATTCTTTTCCACTTGGTCTCTTTGTTGTTTTTCCATATCATCAAGAGACTTCCATCTTTGAGAATATTCAAACTCAAATGTTCCATGCTGGGCGAAGCGAGGAGGATGCTCCCTTTCCTGCAAATTTAATATGACCAACTAAATGCTTATATACATACAAAATTGCTATTACCACATTCAATGTATTCATAATTAACTCTATTTGCAACAGATTCCGAAGTTTCATTTTGCAGTGAACATTCAGCGCAGATCTG